>NW_026510800.1:0-32500 GCF_027579735.1 Bombina bombina | reverse complement strand
GACTGTGAGTGTGACAATGTGTGAGAGAGAGAGAGGGTAGTGTGTATGACAGTAAGTGTGACAATGTGTGAGAGAGAGAGAGAGAGAGAGAGAGGGTGTGTATGACTGTGAGTGTGACAGTGTGAGAGAGAGGGTGTGTATGACTGTGAGTGTGACAGTGTGAGAGAGAGGGTGTGTATGACTGTGAGTGTGACAGTGTGAGAGAGAGGGTGTGTATGACTGTGAGTGTGACAATGTGTGAGAGAGAGAGAGAGAGGGTGTGTATGACTGTGAGTGTGACAATGTGTGAGAGAGAGAGAGAGGGTGTGTATGACTGTGAGTGTGACAATGTGTGAGAGAGAGAGAGAGAGAGAGAGAGAGAGAGGGTGTGTATGACTGTGAGTGTGACAATGTGTGAGAGAGAGAGAGGGTGTGTATGACTGTGAGTGTGACAATGTGTGAGAGAGAGAGAGGGTGGTGTGTATGACAGTAAGTGTGACAGTGTGAGAGAGAGGGTGTGTATGACTGTGAGTGTGACAATGTGTGAGAGAGAGAGAGAGGGTGGTGTGTATGACTGTGAGTGTGACAATGTGTGAGAGAGAGAGAGAGAGAGAGGGTGTGTATGACAGTAAGTGTGACAATGTGAGAGAGAGAGAGAGAGAGGGTGGTGTGTATGACAGTAAGTGTGACAATGTGAGAGAGAGGGTGTGTATGACTGTGAGTGTGACAGTGTGAGAGAGAGGGTGTGTATGACTGTGAGTGTGACAATGTGTGTGAGAGAGAGAGAGAGAGAGAGAGAGAGAGAGAGAGAGAGAGAGAGAGAGAGAGAGAGAGAGAGAGAGAGAGAGAGAGAGAGAGAGAGAGGGGGTGTGTATGACTGTGAGTGTGACAATGTGTGAGAGAGAGAGAGGGTGGTGTGTATGACAGTAAGTGTGACAATGTGAGAGAGAGGGTGTGTATGACTGTGAGTGTGACAATGTGTGAGAGAGAGAGAGGGTGTGTATGACTGTGAGTGTGACAATGTGAGAGAGAGGGTGTGTATGACTGTGAGTGTGACAATGTGTGAGAGAGAGAGAGAGGGTGTGTATGACTGTGAGTGTGACAATGTGAGAGAGAGGGTGTGTATGACTGTGAGTGTGACAATGTGAGAGAGAGGGTGTGTATGACAGTAAGTGTGACAATGTGTGAGAGAGAGAGAGGGTGTGTATGACTGTGAGTGTGACAATGTGTGAGAGAGAGAGAGGGTGGTGTGTATGAAAGTAAGTGTGACAGTGTGAGAGAGAGGGTGTGTATGACTGTGAGTGTGACAATGTGTGAGAGAGAGAGAGGGTGTGTATGACTGTGAGTGTGACAATGTGTGAGAGAGAGAGAGGGTGGTGTGTATGACAGTAAGTGGGACAGTGTGAGAGAGAGGGTGTGTATGACTGTGAGTGTGACAATGTGTGAGAGAGAGAGGGTATGTATGACTGTGAGTGTGACAATGTGTGAGAGAGAGAGAGGGTGTGTATGACTGTGAGTGTGACAATGTGTGAGAGAGAGAGAGGGTGTGTATGACAGTAAGTGTGACAGTGTGAGAGAGAGGGTGTGTATGACAGTAAGTGTGACAGTGTGAGAGAGAGGGTGTGTGTGACAGTGAGTGTGACAATGTGTGAGAGAGAGAGAGGGTGTGTATGACTGTGAGTGTGACAATGTGTGAGAGAGAGAGAGGGTGTGTATGACTGTGAGTGTGACAGTGTGAGAGAGAGGGTGTGTATGACTGTGAGTGTGACAATGTGTGAGAGAGAGAGAGGGTGTGTATGACTGTGAGTGTGACAATGTGTGAGAGAGAGAGAGGGTGTGTATGACTGTGAGTGTGACAATGTGTGTGAGAGAGAGAGGGTGTGTATGACTGTGAGTGTGACAATGTGTGAGAGAGAGAGAGAGGGTGGTGTGTATGACAGTAAGTGTGACAATGTGAGAGAGAGGGTGTGTATGACTGTGAGTGTGACAATGTGTGAGAGAGAGAGAGGGTGTGTATGACTGTGAGTGTGACAATGTGAGAGAGAGGGTGTGTATGACTGTGAGTGTGACAATGTGTGAGAGAGAGAGAGAGGGTGTGTATGACTGTGAGTGTGACAATGTGTGAGAGAGAGAGGGTGTGTATGACTGTGAGTGTGACAATGTGTGAGAGAGTGAGAGAGAGAGAGAGAGAGAGAGAGAGAGAGAGAGGGTGGTGTGTATGACAGTAAGTGTGACAATGTGAGAGAGAGGGTGTGTATGACTGTGAGTGTGACAATGTGTGAGAGAGTGAGAGAGAGAGAGAGAGAGAGAGAGGGTGGTGTGTATGACAGTAAGTGTGACAATGTGAGAGAGAGGGTGTGTATGACTGTGAGTGTGACAATGTGAGAGAGAGGGTGTGTATGACTGTGAGTGTGACAATGTGTGAGAGAGAGAGAGGGTGTGTATGACTGTGAGTGTGACAATGTGAGAGAGAGAGAGAGGGTGGTGTGTATGACAGTAAGTGTGACAGTGTGAGAGAGAGGGTGTGTATGGCTGTGAGTGTGACAATGTGTGAGAGAGAGAGAGGGTGGTGTGTATGACAGTAAGTGTGACAGTGTGAGAGAGAGGGTGTGTATGACTGTGAGTGTGACAATGTGTGAGAGAGAGAGAGAGAGAGAGAGAGAGAGAGAGAGAGAGAGAGAGAGAGAGGGTGTGTATGACAGTAAGTGTGACAATGTGAGAGAGAGGGTGTGTATGACTGTGAGTGTGACAATGAGAGAGAGAGGGTGTGTATGACTGTGAGTGTGACAATGTGAGAGAGAGAGAGGGTGTGTATGACTGTGAGTGTGACAATGTGAGAGAGAGAGAGGGTGTGTATGACTGTGAGTGTGACAATGTGTGAGAGAGAGAGAGGGTGTGTATGACTGTGAGTGTGACAATGTGAGAGAGAGAGAGAGAGAGAGAGGGTGGTGTGTATGACAGTAAGTGTGACAGTGTGAGAGAGAGGGTGTGTATGACTGTGAGTGTGACAATGTGAGAGAGAGGGTGTGTATGACTGTGAGTGTGACAATGTGTGTGAGAGAGAGAGGGTGTGTATGACTGTGAGTGTGACAATGTGAGAGAGAGGGTGTGTATGACTGTGAGTGTGACAATGTGTGAGAGAGAGAGAGAGAGAGAGAGAGAGAGAGAGAGAGAGAGAGAGAGAGAGAGAGAGAGAGAGAGAGAGAGAGGGTGGTGTGTATGAAAGTAAGTGTGACAATATGAGAGAGAGGGTGTGTATGACTGTGAGTGTGACAATGTGTGAGAGAGAGAGAGGGTGTGTATGACTGTGAGTGTGACAATGTGTTAGAGAGAGAGAGGGTGGTGTGTATGACAGTAAGTGTGACAATGTGAGAGAGAGGGTGTGTATGACTGTGAGTGTGACAATGTGTGAGAGAGAGAGAGGGTGTTTATGACTGTGAGTGTGACAATGTGTGAGAGAGAGAGAGGGTGGTGTGTATGACAGTAAGTGTGACAGTGTGAGAGAGAGGGTGTGTATGACTGTGAGTGTGACAATGTGTGAGAGAGAGAGGGTATGTATGACTGTGAGTGTGACAATGTGTGAGAGAGAGAGGGTGGTGTGTATGACAGTAAGTGTGACAATGTGAGAGAGAGGGTGTGTATGACTGTGAGTGTGACAATGTGAGAGAGAGAGAGAGAGAGGGTGTGTATGACTGTGAGTGTGACAATGTGAGAGAGAGGGTGTGTATGACTGTGAGTGTGACAATGTGAGAGAGAGGGTGTCTATGACTGTGAGTGTGACAATGTGAGAGAGAGGGTGTGTATGACTGTGAGTGTGACAATGTGAGAGAGAGGGTGTGTATGACTGTGAGTGTGACAATGTGAGAGAGAGGGTGTCTATGACTGTGAGTGTGACAATGTGTGAGAGAGAGAGAGGGTGTGTATGACTGTGAGTGTGACAATGTGTGTGAGAGAGAGAGGGTGTGTATGACTGTGAGTGTGACAATGTGTGAGAGAGAGAGAGGGTGGTGTGTATGACAGTAAGTGTGACAGTGTGAGAGAGAGGGTGTGTATGACTGTGAGTGTGACAATGTGTGAGAGAGAGAGAGAGAGAGGGTGGTGTGTATGACAGTAAGTGGGACAGTGTGAGAGAGAGGGTGTGTATGACTGTGAGTGTGACAATGTGTGAGAGAGAGAGGGTGTGTATGACTGTGAGTGTGACAATGTGTGAGAGAGAGAGGGTGGTGTGTATGACAGTAAGTGTGACAATGTGAGAGAGAGGGTGTGTATGACTGTGAGTGTGACAATGTGTGAGAGAGAGAGAGGGTGGTGTGTATGACTGTGAGTGTGACAATGTGAGAGAGAGGGTGTGTATGACTGTGAGTGTGACAATGTGTGAGAGAGAGAGAGGGTGGTGTGTATGACTGTGAGTGTGACAGTGTGAGAGAGAGGGTGTGTATGACTGTGAGTGTGACAATGTGTGAGAGAGAGAGAGGGTGTGTATGACTGTGAGTGTGACAATGTGTGAGAGAGAGAGAGGGTGTGTATGACTGTGAGTGTGACAGTGTGAGAGAGAGAGAGAGGGTGTGTATGACTGTGAGTGTGACAATGTGTGAGAGAGAGAGAGGGTGTGTATGACTGTGAGTGTGACAATGTGTGAAAGAGAGAGAGGGTGTGTATGACTGTGAGTGTGACAGTGTGAGAGAGAGGGTGTGTATGACTGTGAGTGTGACAATGTGTGAGAGAGAGAGAGGGTGTGTATGACAGTAAGTGTGACAATGTGAGAGAGAGGGTGTGTATGACTGTGAGTGTGACAATGTGTGAGAGAGAGAGAGGGTGTGTATGACTGTGAGTGTGACAATGTGAGAGAGAGGGTGTGTATGACTGTGAGTGTGACAATGTGTGAGAGAGAGAGGGTGTGTATGACTGTGAGTGTGACAATGTGTGAGAGAGAGAGAGAGAGGGTGTGTATGACTGTGAGTGTGACAATGTGTGAGAGAGAGAGAGGGTGTGTATGACAGTAAGTGTGACAATGTGAGAGAGAGGGTGTGTATGACTGTGAGTGTGACAATGTGTGTGAGAGAGAGAGGGTGTGTATGACTGTGAGTGTGACAGTGTGAGAGAGAGGGTGTGTATGACTGTGAGTGTGACAATGTGTGTGAGAGAGAGAGGGTGTGTATGACTGTGAGTGTGACAGTGTGAGAGAGAGGGTGTGTATGACTGTGAGTGTGACAGTGTGAGAGAGAGGGTGTGTATGACTGTGAGTGTGACAATGTGTGAGAGAGAGAGGGTGTGTGTGACTGTGAGTGTGACAATGTGTGAGAGAGAGGGTGTGTATGACTGTGAGTGTGACAGTGTGAGAGAGAGGGTGTGTATGACTGTGAGTGTGACAATGTGTGAGAGAGAGAGAGGGTGTGTATGACTGTGAGTGTGACAGTGTGAGAGAGAGGGTGTGTATGACTGTGAGTGTGACAGTGTGAGAGAGAGGGTGTGTATGACTGTGAGTGTGACAATGTGTGAGAGAGAGAGGGTGTGTATGACTGTGAGTGTGACAATGTGTGAGAGAGAGAGAGTGTGTGTGAGACAGTGGGGCTCTGAATGGAGCTTGATGCCTGCAGACTCACCAGAAACAGCAGTTATGAAGCAGCGGTCACAAAGACCGCTGCTCCATGACCTGTCCGTCTGCTCTGAGCAGGTGGACAGACATCGCCGGAATTCAACCCGATCGAGTACGATCGGGATGATTGACATCCCCTTGCTGGCGGCCGATTGGCCGTGAGTCTGCAGGGGGCGGCGTTGCACAAGCAGCTTTTGTGAGCTGCTGGTGCAATGCTGAATACGGAGAGCGTATTGCTCTCCACATTCAGCGAGGTCTTGCGGACCTGATCCGCATTGTCGGATCAGGTCCACCAGACTTTGGTAAATAGAGGCCAGTGTGTGTAACAGTGTGAGAGAGAGAGATAGAAAGAGAGAGGGTGCGACAGTGTGAGAGAGAAGGTGTGTGTGACTGTGAGTGTGACAGTGTGTGAGAGAGAGAGTGAGAGGGTGTGTGAGACAATGAGTGTGACAGTGTGAGTGAGAGGGTGTGTGTGACTGTGAGTGTGACAGTGTGTGAGAGAGAGAGAGGGTGTGTGTGACAGTGAGTGTGACAGTGTGTGTGAGAGAGAGAGAGAGAGAGAGAGAGAGAGAGAGGGGGGGGTATGACTGTAAGTGTGACAGTGTAAGAGAGAGGGTGTGTGTGACTGTAAGTGTGACAGTGTGAGAGAGAAGGTGTGTATGACTGTGAGTGTGACAGTGTGAGAGAGAGGCTGTGTGTAACTGTGAGTGTGACAGTGTGAGAGAGAGGGTGTGTGTGACTGTGAGAGTGACAATGTGTGTGTGTGTGTGTGAGAGAGAGAGAGAGGGGGGGACTGAGTGTGACAGTGTGTGAGAGAGAGGGGGGAGACAGTGTGTGTGACTGTGTGTGTGTGAGAGAGAGAGAGAGAGAGAGAGAGAGAGAGAGAGAGAGAGGGTGTGACAGTGTGAGAGAGATGGTGTGTGAGACAATGAGTGTGACAGTGTGTGAGAGAGGGTGTGTGTGACGGTGAGTGTGACAGTGTGAGAGAGAGGGTGTGTGTGTGACTGTGACAGTGTGAGAGAGAGGGTGTGTGTGACGGTGAGCGTGACAGTGTGAGAGAGTGAGAGAGAGAGGGTGTGTGTGACTGTGAGTGTGACAGTGTGAGAGAGAGGGTGTGTGTGTGACTGTGACAGTGTGAGAGAGAGGGTGTGTGTAACTTTGAGTGTGACAGTGTGAGAGAGAGGGTGTGTGTGACTGTGAGTGTGACAATGTGTGTGTGTGAGAAAGAGAGAGAGAGAGAGAGAGGGGGGGGGGACTGAGTGCGACAGTGTGTGAGAGAGAGGGGGAGACAGTGTGTGTGACTGTGTGTGAGAGAGAGAGAGAGAGAGAGAGGGTGTGACAGTGTGAGAGAGATGGTGTGTGATACAGTGAGTGTGACAGTGTGTGAGAGAGGGTGTGTGTGACAGTGAGTGTGACAGTGTGAGAGAGTGAGAGAGAGAGGGTGTGTGTGACAGTGAGTGTGACAGTGTGAGAGAGAGGGAGTGTGTGACTTTGAGTGTGACAGTGTGTGAGAGAGAGAGGGTGTGGGTGACAGTGAGTGTGAGAGAGAGGGTGTGTGTGACTTTGATGACAATGTGAGAGAGAGAGAGAGAGAGAGAGAGAGAGAGAGGGTGTGTGTGAGTGTGACAGTGTGTGAGAGAGGGGGTGTGTGACAGTGAGTGTGACAGTGTGTGAGAGAGGGTGTGTGTGACAGTGAGTGTGACAGTGTGTGAGAGAGGGTGTGTGTGACTGTGAGTGTGACAGTGTGAGAGAGAGAGAAAGAGGGTGTGTGTGATTGTGAGTGTGACAGTGTGTGTGTGTGTGAGAGAGAGAGAGAGAGAGAGAGAGAGAGAGAGAGAGGGTATAACAGTTTGAGAAAGTGATGGTGTGTGAGACAGTGAGTGTAACAGTGTTTGAGAGGGGGTGTGTGTGACTGTGACAGTGAGAGAGAGAGAGGGTGTGTGTGACAGTGAGTGTGACAGTGTGAGAGAGAGGGTGTGTGTGACAGTGAGTGTGACAGTGTGAGAGAGAGAGGGTGTGTGTGACAGTGAGTGTGACAGTGTGAGAGAGAGAGGGTGTGTGTGACTGTGAGTGTGACAGTGTGAGAGAGAGTGTGTGTGACTGTGAGTGTGACTGTGAGTGTGACAGTGTGAGAGAGAGAGGGTGTGTGTGACTGAGTGTGACAGTGAGAGAGAGAGAGAGAGTGACTGTACGTGTTTGAGAGAAAAAGTGTGTGTGTGTGTGTATGTAAGAGAGATTGTTGTGCTTTCTTTTCTTTTTGAGTCTGTGTGTTGGAGAGTGATTGCGTGTATACGAGTGTGTGATATGTTGTGTGAGTGTGTAAAATAGATTGTGTGTGAGAGAGAGTGAGACACTAATAGCTATAGATGAAGCTATAAAAGAGTATTGTTTTATTCACAAGGTAACACAATGGTGCAACACAAGAGTCTAGGAGAGAATTCTCTCACTGAACCATCAATAAGATTTTTATAAAAAGCAACGCCTCGTTCCGGGTATGCGGAACACGCACCAGGGACAGATGGAAGAGAAAGGGGCACGACAGGAACAGATTCCACAGTTCGAGTCTGGAGTTGCCCGGGGAGGACGAGTTGAAACACAGCAAATATTCCCAGCTATTGTTCCATGGGAAGTTTGTGGTGCGCGTTGCTTGTGTTAACTGTGTGAGTGCTGGCGCTTGGATTTCACAGCTCCTGGAGGACTGATCTGGGGGTTGGAGCCAGATGTGGGAGGTATAAGGTCACTGAGACAGCAGGGTGTGTGACAGCTGCGTGTCCCTGCACAGTCAGGCATGAGATGGTTAAAGCCATGAGAGATTGGCTCCCAAGCCCTGCCCTACTGCTTTCCAATCACTGACATCACACAGAAGGGGGGAGGAGAGGGGACTCTGGCAGAGACTCAGAGGGACAGGCAGCAGCAGCAGCAGGAGACACAGAGTGAGGAAAAAGAGTGCAAAGTGACAAATAAAGAGACTGCAGGGACACAGAAGAGACTGCAGTAACTGAGGGGAAGGCAGAGAGATTTTGTTCTTTACAGGGAAGGCAATAAGCTTTATTTCTGTCTCCCTGTGGCTTACGGTTGGGGTCTCACTTTTTCACTGGACTCTAATATCCTGGAGAAGATCAGACTGCTGCATACACAGGAGCCCTCTCTCTGGGGTGGGGGTTGGGTAATAGTCAGGGGGTACCCTAACTCTGTGACTTTGTAGGATCCTGCAGCCCCTGTCCATGTGTGGAGCTTGTGGTAGTTTTGCCTTTTTGTGAGTGGAGAGTCCCTGCGAGTTGTTCCCTGTCTTAGCTACGTGGATTTGATGCTTATCCTGTGGATTATGGCTCCCTGCCGGAGGGGATCTAACTGCTGCCTGTGGTGGCCTCTGACAGTCAGTCTGATCACTTCTGCTTTACAAGGTAAGATAAAGCTTCCTGCTTGTAGAGAGGGGACCCCTAATCACGGGGCTGTGCTTACTGGGGGGCACTGCAGTTCAATGTGAAGTCTTAGTTCCTTTAACTTAAGTTCTGATTCATTTCCTGTCCCACCATATCTGTCAAAATCCTCTTTTTTTCTCCCACACACATCCCCTAGATTGCAAGCTCTTAAGTCAATGCCTCCCTCATCCTGTGTGTCGGTCTGCAGCAACAAGCAGTATCTGTATCTATAGATTGTGTGATGTGAATCCCCAATGCTGCTGCTTTACAAATAATAATAGGCACTTGGGCTGTTGTACTGTACATGAACTATCGGATATCTGCATTGAGATTATAAACTGGAAGCACTGCAACCCTAAAACAGTGAGATCACTAATAAAAGCATATGCAAAGCCTTCCCTTACAAGAACTACACATGAGGCTAATACCACCCTAATATTAACACTTGCACTGCTTGGATCCTGGAATTAATAATTAGTAATATTTCCCTAAATAAATCAATGTGATTTCAGGACACACAGTCTTTTTTTTAGAGGTAGATGTGAATAGATGGATCAGTACAGGGAGGTGTTTGTGCTGAAGAAAAACTGATTGTACTGGAGGTGACACTCTGGGGATGTAATGACACCTGTTGGTCACTCATTTCTTCACCATCATTTTTCTATTTAAAAAAATACTAAAATGAGCAACATGTGCCATTGTGTTCTAGACTATTGCTATCTCCTTTGTTTATATATATACTGCTGTATGGATCATTATATTACAATAGCAAAACAATACTTGGCCCAGAGAGCTTGCAAGTTATTTGTCAGCTTTTGCTCTAGTAAGGGCAGAGGTGAAGTTAAATGCTTTGGGAGGAGGGGAATCAAGCCTTTGCTGTAACTCTTTGAGCTGGAAAATAAATGTAATTTCTTTGTGAGTTGACCCCACTCTGTGGGGGTGGGGGTACAATAGGCACTGACGGGCCAATAGGGAAAACAATTGCCCCATCCCCCAGAGCACAAGTATGCCAATATAGAGTCAGGCTTGTGCAAAAGTATAGGAAAATTAATCTTTACTAGAAGATCATGCCATAACTATAAGGTGAATACAGCATCAGAATTGCACAGCTTTGACCCCACTCTACAGCCTAAAGCTTCTTTGATCCGCATCCTTGTAGTAAACTTTACTTCCACCCTATAAAGAGGAGAACAAAGACAGTAGATGAAAGGGACACAGCCAGTTAATAAGAAGTGACAGAGGTTTCAGGGAGTGTTAGACCATTTCTGTGTTATGTAGACACTATACTAATCATATGGCACCAAGAACAAATCATAGTGCAGGGCAGCAGGGATGGATTTATGCCCTCGATAGCTTCAGTAGCAATACTTTTGTACAAGGAATATAAGTTAGAATGTAGCCAAATGCAGGGGGTTTGGGATATTACACAGGGATGCAAGAGAATAGTATAGAAGGTTTATAGTGCTTGAGATGCTGCTATTAAATCATTTTATTTTATGTGGGTATAATGTCTGGTGTTCTCATATGAGTGTAGGGGTACTATATGGGACTGCCACAGAGTAGTTGGTGATGTTTAATGAGGTGAGCTGATTTAGAGGTACCATATGGTGAGATCCTTTGGGGTAATATGTAATGGTCAGGGAGGCTTGCAATTTATGGGAGAACCCCAATAACAATGGATGGTTTATTCTCTTCTACGTAGTTGTATTTATACATATTGAGACTGCAGAGCTTTGGGATATGGAATAAGTGAAAGCAAATAAATATGATACCTAGAATATGTACATTGTGTCAGTATATAAAATCTGTCTTTATTATTTCAGCATTGTGATATTGTAAGAAGCCTGAAATGTAACATATATAGTGAGTAGAACTATAAATAAACTGGCAGCAGGTCAGAACTCGTGTGTACCCCTAGATTTATCCAACCTCCTCCCTTAAAACTGAACCCATCCATTTCCTTCCGATCAGACTCACACTGCTTTCTGTATCACAAAATCAGACCTGCATGGCTCCTAAAAACAGACTGATTTGTCCACTATAGATCATAACTCCATATCTTCAATAACCACTTGTCTCTCAAGGTTAAACAAACTAGTCCATTTGATAAAATCAAGAAAAGCCCTTGTAGATTGGACTCTCTCAAATAAAAATGACACAAACTGGTACACATGTCCCATAAATTAGAAAAGCCTGCACCCTCAGATAAGATCATCCTGTCTCCCCCAAATCTGATCAGTATGTCTCCTCCAGATCAGATCTGCCTACCCCTCACATTAGATCAGTCTCCCAGATCAAATCCAGCTTTTTCTCTCAGATCAGTTCTTCTCTACAGATTGTTCCTGCTTTTTCTCTCAGATCAGTTCTTCTCTACAGATTGTTCCTGCTTTTTCTCTCAGATCAGTTCTTCTCTACAGATTGTTCCTGCTTTTTCTCTCAGATCAGTTCTTCTCTACAGATTGTTCCTGCTTTTTCTCTCAGATCAGTTCTTCTCTACAGATTGTTCCTGCTTTTTCTCTCAGATCAGTTCTTCTCTACAGATTGTTCCTGCTTTTTCTCTCAGATCAGTTCTTCTCTACAGATTGTTCCTGCTTTTTCTCTCAGATCAGTTCTTCTCTACAGATTGTTCCTGCTTTTGCTCTCAGATCAGTTCTTCTCTACAGATTGTTCCTGCTTTTTCTCTCAGATCAGTTCTTCTCTACAGATTGTTCCTGCTTTTGCTCTCAGATCAGTTCTTCTCTACAGATTGTTCCTGCTTTTGCTCTCAGATCAGTTCTTCTCTACAGATTGTTCCTGCTTTTTCTCTCAGATCAGTTCTTCTCTACAGATTGTTCCTGCTTTTGCTCTCAGATCAGTTCTTCCAGTCCGCACAGAACAGATTCACACATACTCCATACATCAGATCCATCCTGAGTCCGTTGGTGGGAACTTCAGATGTAAATTTAACACAAACTGAATTCCCCATAAACATTTATTCATATGTAGTAAAAAAATAAATGCTATACAATTTCATAAATGATTTCACCTGCTTTTCCTGTAATTTACCTCTGATTTTTACTCTGACCCCAAGAGGAACTGCAGTGCAGGGTTCAGCACTATGGCCCTGCAACATTCTATAAAGTGATTTCTTGATCAGTGCAGATCCTTTATATTGGTTTATAATTGGCCTCAGTACAGAAAAAAACAAAAACAATAACCAAGATGCTGATTTTGCTAACAGAATTTGTTTTACATTTAAAAAAAAACATTTATTTTATATGTAGATCGTTTTGTAATGATGTGGTTAATTGTAGTTATATACTAAACATATAAAGACGATTTTAGTGCACCTTTAGCCATTGCCTATTAGACTAAAGTCCCTAATTAAAGTCAAAGAGGAATTTTCTTGCTAGTTGAATGTGATTAGACACTTTGTCTCTTCCATATCATTGTTTTGTAGTTACGCCTTATATTTTGACTCCTTTCAAAGCATTAACAAATGTAGCAAGTTTAATATAAGTAGGCTTGGATGCTAGTGAATTGTAACATTTACTTTAAACCATTAATATCCTGTGACTGCCACTAATCATTTCAGATCAGAACCTCTTGCTTTAGACTTATTCATTGTTATTAAATGTTTTGGTTTTCCTTGTACTGCTATAATTATAAAAATAAATGTTCAAGACATTGTTACCAGTGATAGCCACATTATAATATTCAGATCCCAGCTCTCCATGCAGGATGCATGACACATAAAATGGGTAACCTTGCTAAACACTGTGACAGATACCTGAATTACATGATTACGCTGTTAATTGTTAAATTCCACTGTAATTTGCTGCTTCCTTCAGTATGACAGTGCCCAGGGCACCTATATTTTTCCAAAGAAAATCTGTGACAAGTGCAGGTTTAAAGAAGGCAGTGTGACACCCTGGTCATAGCTGACCACCTGATTTTACTGGGTCAATTTGTGGGACATAGTGACCCCTAGGGGAGATAAGCAGAGTGCTGCATATCCAGTCCCACACAAAATGATTCTGTATCTTGCAGAATCCTAATTGATTATTGCTCATGATAAAATAGCTAGCAGTTACTTAGATGTATTTAATGAATAAATGTTTGGTTTGTACAGAGAAGGAAATGAACTCAATGTTCTACAGAATAAAAACCTCAGTCATTTTGCTACATTGATCAGACTTCCCTGTAGGCAAAATTCATTAAGAAGTCCCTGTGACTTCTCTAGGTCCTATGTTATATTATGCACTAAATAATGGAGAAATAAGAGAGCCTTGCCAATCAACTGCAGAGAAAAATATAGCAAAAATAAGGGAATCAGGATAGCTGGAGAGACTGGGGAGTCATATTAGTGAATATTGGCCATGTGTTGTATCTGGGGGTCTAATGTTTGTCAAATAATACAATAACATTTAATCAAATGTATAAAGGGGCAGATAAGCAGTGCATTGTGGAACCGTTTGGCAGCTAAAGTGTTAAAGAAATAAGTGTTATTTACTTGTATGTTCACATAAGAGGTAATATGCTAGGGCAAGGATATGCAAGCCCCTTTATCAGTTGTCATGACAAACTTGTGCAATCAGCAGTGGTTTGTGAGCTATCTCACTAAATTCCCCTCACAAGCTCAATGTCACGTCTATCTCTGCGCCCCTCCTTCATTCACACCACAACAGAAAAATCTCTGTGCCCTACCCCCACCCCCCAACACTCACACCATCTCCACTCACAACTGCGCAGGCTCTGGAGTTAGATAAATACAGAAAAATGGACATGTATAAAATATGTTGGTGTTGAACATGGTATTCTGAGTGCCAGAAACAGACTCTGGCTGTGATAAAAGCTGATGTGAACCTATAGGGTGTGAACCAAGTCTAGTTTACTAGAGAGTCTGAGACCACTGTGTAATTTGTCTTAGAGGAATTGTTGGTGCCCAGTATTAAACAGAGGTAATCTAACTCTGGTCTGTATACAGTTGTCCTCTATCCAAGGGCCACTTATGGGAAATGTGAGCAGTCGGAGATTCATGGAATTGCTACACTTAATAAATGTGTACCTTGGTAATGAGACTAGATAGAAAAAATAGTTATTAAAGGGATATCAAAGTGCAAACATACAATGTAAGAGTATTTTATTATTGCACTGTTGCTTGTTTGTAAATGTGTTTTTAACTCCTGCAATGCAGAGCAGCAATGCATTACTGGGAGATAGTCGACATATCAGGCGAGCCAATGACTAGAGACAAATGTGCGTAGCCACCAATCACCAGCTAGCTCCCAGTATTGTAGGATATGTACATATTCTTTTACAACAAAGGCTACCAAGAGAGTACATTAAAAAATAGAAGTGAATTTTAAAGTGTCTTAAATAACAATATCTGAATCATGCAAGCTTAATTTGGACTTTTCTATCCCTTCAAATTGTCTCTCGGATTTTCTGTGACATTATCCCTGTAAGAGCTGCTGTTTGGGCAGACTGTTGACCCCAGAAAGATCCACTGGATCTATTTGCTTATCAGTTTGTGTATCATAATTTGTAAATGTTAACCCTTTGGATGCCATAAAACATTGATGGAATACACAGAACCAATCAGCAAACAGAGTTTGAGAAACTTTTTAACCCATGATCACATTTATAGGATGTAGTCTAACCGTCCATGTGCAATAACCATGGCTATGATTCCTAGGCCCTATAACAATTTAGTTTAGATGTAAAGAGTAGTGTTAGATTTAATGGGACATTCCGGTCAAAATGTAAATGTATATAGATGAATTACATATTTGAATAGAAACATATTTCAATATACATGTATTGGCAAATACATGTTAGTATTTTTTTTATTTTTTTTGCACCTGCATGTGAAGCATAGCTAGATATTCTCAGTGCATAAGCATTTTAAATACTACAGCTGCTCAGAGCGCCAGTGGGCTTGTATCATGTCAGCAATTAACCAATTGAGTCATTGCCAGATGATACAAAGCTTACGCTCACAGAGCAAGTGCTTTATTGTAAAATGCTGGTGCACGGGGCATACTTAAATACACTATTGAAACAGCTCTAGCTTTTATTAGAAGCATTTTTGCTAATACGTGTATATTACAACATTGCTTCTAGTCAAAACTGAAATACATATGAGTGGATTCCAATTTTGACTGGAATTTCCCCTGAAGACCACAGCCATGAGCCACAGAATTTACGCCATCCCCATCTCACAGCCAATGAAATTACAGCTGTACACTGTTCACCAGGACACAAATTTACCAAATTTAATGCACAATGCAGGCTACCTACAAAAAGACGTACAGTGCTGGCACAGATGCTGGGATTAGGCAGATGGAGTCTGAGTGATGTTAGTGAACCGACGCCAGGGATTAGACTGTCTGAGTATCACACTTATCCTGCAAGAAGGATTTATGTTATGGGGGAAATCATTTTACATGATAAACACAAAAGTTTAACTCTTCCAACAAAGTTTGTTTGAATGGAGCATTTTGTAGCATACTATAACTACAAGAGGCTGTATGAAATTGTAATGACTATATGTATATCGATCCAGTGCTCAGGTAAGTGCAGTAAACTATTTTGTAGCATACTATAACTATAAGAGGCTGTATGAAATTGTAATGACTATATGTATATAGATCCAGTGCTCAGGTTAGTGCAGTAAACTATTTTGTAGCATACTATAACTATAAGAGGCTGTATGAAATTGTAATGACTATATGTATATAGATCCAGTGCTCAGGTAAGTGCAGTAAACTATTTTGTAGCATACTATAACTATAAAAGGCTGTATGAAATTGTAATGACTATATGTATATAGATCCAGTGCTCAGGTTACTGCAGTAAACTATTTTGTAGCATACTATAACTACAAGAGGCTGTATGAAATTGTAATGACTATATGTATATAGATCCAGTGCTCAGGTAAGTGCAGTAAACTATTTTGTAGCATACTATAACTATAAGAGGCTGTATGAAATTGTAATGACTATATGTATATAGATCCAGTGCTCAGGTAAGTGCAGTAAACTATTTTGTAGCATACTATAACTATAAAAGGCTGTATGAAATTGTAATGACTATATGTATATAGATCCAGTGCTCAGGTTAGTGCAGTAAACTATTTTGTAGCATACTATAACTATAAGAGGCTGTATGACATTGTAATGACTATATGTATATAGATCCAGTGCTCAGGTAAGTGCAGTAAACTATTTTGTAGCATACTATAACTATAAGAGGCTGTATGAAATTGTTATGACTATATGTATATAGATCCAGTGCTCAGGTTAGTGCAGTAAACTATTTTGTAGCATACTATAACTATAAGAGGCTGTATGACATTGTAATGACTATATGTATATAGATCCAGTGCTCAGGTTAGTGCAGTAAACTATTTTGTAGCATACTATAACTATTAGAGGCTGTATGAAATTGTAATGACTATATGTATATAGATCCAGTGCTCAGGTTAGTGCAGTAAACTATTTTGTAGCATACTATAACTATAAAAGGCTGTATGAAATTTTAATGACTATATGTATATAGATCCAGTGCTCAGGTAAGTGCAGTAAACTATTTTGTAGCATACTATAACTATAAGAGGCTGTATGAAATTGTAATGACTATATGTATATAGATCCAGTGCTCAGGTTAGTGCAGTAAACTATTTTGTAGCATACTATAACTATAAGAGGCTGTATGACATTGTAATGACTATATGTATATAGATCCAGTGCTCAGGTTAGTGCAGTAAACTATTTTGTAGCATACTATAACTATTAGAGGCTGTATGAAATTGTAATGACTATATGTATATAGATCCAGTGCTCAGGTTAGTGCAGTAAACTATTTTGTAGCATACTATAACTATAAAAGGCTGTATGAAATTGTAATGACTATATGTATATAGATCCAGTGCTCAGGTAAGTGCAGTAAACTATTTTGTAGCATACTATAACTATAAAAGGCTGTATGAAATTGTAATGACTATATGTATATAGAGCCAGTGCTCAGGTTAGTGCAGTAAACTATTTTGTAGCATACTATAACTATAAGAGGCTGTATGAAATTGTAATGACTATATGTATATAGATACAGTGCTCAGGTTACTGCAGTAAACTATTTTGTAGCATACTATAACTATAAGAGGCTGTATGAAATTGTAATGACTATATGTATATAGATCCAGTGCTCAGGTTACTGCAGTAAACTATTTTGTAGCATACTATAACTATAAGACGCTGTATGAAATTGTAATGACTATATGTATATAGATCCAGTGCTCAGGTTAGTGCAGTAAACTATGACAGCACATCTCTGCTTATAAGCACAATAAACACAATAAGCACAATAAGCACAATAAACTATGACTGCACATCTCTGCTTATAAGCACAATAAACACAATAAGCACAATAAACTATGACAGCACATCTCTGCTTATAAGCACAATAAACACAATAAGCACAATAAGCACAATAAACTATGACTGCACATCTCTGCTTATAAGCACAATAAACACAATAAACACAATAAGCACAATAAACTATGACTGCACATCTCTGCTTATAAGCACAATAAACACAATAAGCACAATAAGCACAATAAACTATGACTGCACATCTCTGCTTATAAGCACAATAAACACAATAAGCACAATAAACTATGACTGCACATCTCTGCTTATAAGCACAATAAACACAATAAGCACAATAAGCACAATAAACTATGACTGCACATCTCTGCTTATAAGCACAATAAACACAATAAGCACAATAAGCACAATAAGCACAATAAACTATGACTGCACATCTCTGCTTATAAACACAATAAACACAATAAGCACAATAAGCACAATAAACTATGACTGCACATCTCTGCTTATAAGCACAATAAGCACAATAAGCACAATAAACACAATAAGCACAATAAACTATGACTGCACATCTCTGCTTATAAGCACAATAAGCACAATAAGCACAATAAGCACAATAAACACAATAAACACAATAAGCACAATAAACTATGACAGCACATCTCTGCTTATAAGCACAATAAGCACAATAAGCACAATAAACTATGACTGCACATCTCTGCTTATAAGCACAATAAGCACAATAAGCACAATAAACTATGACTGCACATCTCTGCTTATAAGCACAATAAGCACAATAAGCACAATAAACTATGACTGCACATCTCTGCTTATAAGCACAATAAACACAATAAGCACAATAAGCACAATAAACTATGACTGCACATCTCTGCTTATAAGCACAATAAACACAATAAGCACAATAAGCACAATAAGCACAATAAACTATGACTGCACATCTCTGCTTATAAGCACAATAAACACAATAAGCACAATAAGCACAATAAACTATGACTGCACATCTCTGCTTATAAGCACAATAAGCACAATAAGCACAATAAACTATGACTGCACATCTCTGCTTATAAGCACAATAAGCACAATAAGCACAATAAACTATGACTGCACATCTCTGCTTATAAGCACAATAAGCACAATAAGCACAATAAACTATGACTGCACATCTCTGCTTATAAGCACAATAAACACAATAAGCACAATAAGCACAATAAGCACAATAAACTATGACTGCACATCTCTGCTTATAAGCACAATAAACACAATAAGCACAATAAGCACAATAAACTATGACTGCACATCTCTGCTTCTAAGCACAATAAGCACAATAAGCACAATAAACTATGACTGCACATCTCTGCTTATAAGCACAATAAACACAATAAGCACAATAAGCACAATAAGCACAATAAGCACAATAAACTATGACTGCACATCTCTGCTTCTAAGCACAATAAGCACAATAAGCACAATAAACTATGACTGCACATCTCTGCCTATAAGCACAATAAATAGGTCCTGGCACACAATTTCTCATTGACAAAATGCATTTATATCTGCAGATCTTTATTACATCCTTCCCTTTTATGTATTCATTTTCTCATTAAAAAAAAGTATTTCTGAAATCTGTTTGTAAAATATCCACCTAGATATGCTGTAGAACTAGAGAGTAACCTCTCTTAAAGGGATATTAAACCTAAAATGTATCTTTTAGATAGAGCAGGTGATTTTAAAGGACTTTCCATTTGACTTCTAGTAATTCATTTGCTCTGTATTTTTTTGTATCATTTCTTGAAAGCATACGTAGGTAAGGTCAGGAGCTGCAATGTATTACTGGCAGCTTGCTGCATATATATGCCTCTTGTCATTGTTCAGCTAGCTCTCAGTGGTGGATTGCTGCTCCTTCAACAAAGGATGCCAAGGGAAACAGAAGCATTGGGGCCGATACAGGGCTTGGTAAATCGGCTCCATAGAGTAGTTCCTGGGTAACATTTACTGATTATTAGGCATGGACATCATTTGGGATTAGGCATTTGTTTGTGAAACAAATGGCGACTATTGCTGCAGGCAGTGACGTATGTTTAGTTTTGGTGATGATATATCAGTGTGAAACGGTTACACACAGAGATCTGTGCATATCCAGGTCTTTTTGTATTGCACTGACACCAGTGTACGGACCACACAGAGATCTGTGCATATCCAGGTCTTTTTGTATTGCACTGACACCAGTGTACAGGTCACACAGAGATCTGTGCATATCCAGGTCTTCTGCATTGCACTGACACCAGTGTACAGGTCACACAGAGATCTGTGCATATCCAGGTCTTCTGTATTGCACTGACACCAGTGTACGGATCACACAGAGATCTCTGCATATCCAGGTCTTTTTGTATTGCACTGACACCAGTGTACGGACCACACAGAGATCTGTGCATATCCAGGTCTTCTGTATTGCACTGACACCAGTGTACGGACCACACAGAGATCTGTGCATATCCAGGTCTTTTGTATTGCACTGACACCAGTGTACAGGTCACACAGAGATCTGTGCATATCCAGGTCTTCTGCATTGCACTGACACCAGTGTACGGATCACACAGAGATCTGTGCATATCCAGGTCTTTTGTATTGCACTGACACCAGTGTACGGACCACACAGAGATCTGTGCATATCCAGGTCTTTTACATTGCACTGACACCAGTGTACGGGTCACACAGAGATCTGTGCATATCCAGGTCTTTTGTATTGCACTGACACCAGTGTACGGATCACACAGAGATCTGTGCATATCCAGGTCTTCTGTATTGCACTGACACCAGTGTACGGGTCACACAGAGATCTGTGCATATCCAGGTCTTTTGTATTGCACTGACACCAGTGTACGGACCACACAGAGATCTGTGCATATCCAGGTCTTTTGTATTGCACTGACACCAGTGTACGGACCACACAGAGATCTGTGCATATCCAGGTCTTTTGTATTGCACTGACACCAGTGTACGGGTCACATAGAGATCTGTGCATATCCAGGTCTTCTGTATTGCACTGACACCAGTGTACGGGTCACACAGAGATCTGTGCATATCCAGGTCTTCTGCATTGCACTGACACCAGTGTACAGGTCACACAGAGATCTGTGCATATCCAGGTCTTTTGTATTGCACTGACACCAGTGTACAGGTCACACAGAGATCTGTGCATATCCAGGTCTTCTGTATTGCACTGACACCAGTGTACGGATCACACAGAGATCTGTGCATATCCAGGTCTTCTGTATTGCACTGACACCAGTGTACAGGTCACACAGAGATCTGTGCATATCCAGGTCTTCTGTATTGCACTGACACCAGTGTACGGGTCACACAGAGATCTGTGCATATCCAGGTCTTCTGTATTGCACTGACACCAGTGTACAGGTCACACAGAGATCTGTGCATATCCAGGTCTTCTGTATTGCACTGACACCAGTGTACGGGTCACACAGAGATCTGTGCATATCCAGGTCTTTTGTATTGCACTGACACCAGTGTACGGGTCACACAGAGATCTGTGCATATCCAGGTCTTTTGTATTGCACTGAAACCAGTGTACGGACCACACAGAGATCTGTGCATATCCAGGTCTTTTGTATTGCACTGACACCAGTGTACGGGTCACACAGAGATCTGTGCATATCCAGGTCTTCTGTATTGCACTGACACCAGTGTACGGGTCACACAGAGATCTGTGCATATCCAGGTCTTTTGTATTGCACTGACACCAGTGTACGGATCACACAGAGATCTCTGCATATCCAGGTCTTCTGTATTGCACTGACACCAGTGTACGGGTCACACAGAGATCTGTGCATATCCAGGTCTTTTGTATTGCACTGACACCAGTGTACGGATCACACAGAGATCTCTGCATATCCAGGTCTTCTGTATTGCACTGACACCAGTGTACGGGTCACATAGAGATCTGTGCATATCCAGGTCTTCTGTATTGCACTGACACCAGTGTACGGGTCACACAGAGATCTGTGCATATCCAGGTCTTTTACATTGCACTGACACCAGTATACAGGTCACACAGAGATCTGTGCATATCCAGGTCTTTTACATTGCACTGACACCAGTGTACAGGTCACACAGAGATCTGTGCATATCCAGGTCTTTTACATTGCACTGACACCAGTGTACGGACCACACAGAGATCTGTGCATATCCAGGTCTTTTACATTGCACTGACACCAGTGTACAGGTCACACAGAGATCTGTGCATACCCAGGTCTTTTGCATTGCACTGACACCAGTGTACAGGTCACACAGAGATCTGTGCATATCCAGGTCTTTTGTATTGCATTGACACCAGTGTACAGGTCACACAGAGATCTGTGCATATCCAGGTCTTTTGTATTGCACTGACACCAGTGTACGGGTCACACAGAGATCTGTGCATATCCAGGTCTTTTACATTGCACTGACACCAGTGTACAGGTCACACAGAGATCTGTGCATATCCAGGTCTTTTGTATTGCACTGACACCAGTGTACGGGTCACACAGAGATCTGTGCATATCCAGGTCTTTTACATTGCACTGACACCAGTGTACGGGTCACACAGAGATCTGTGCATATCCAGGTCTTTTACAATGCACTGACACCAGTGTACAGGTCACACAGAGATCTGTGCATTTCCAGGTCTTCTGCATTGCACTGACACCAGTGTACATTTCACACAGAGATCTGTGCATATCCAGGTCTTTTACATTGCACTGACACCAGTATACGGACCACACAGAGATCTGTGCATATCCAGGTCTTTTGTATTGCACTGACACCAGTGTACAGGTCACACAGAGATCTGTGCATATCCAGGTCTTTTACATTGCACTGACACCAGTGTACGGGTCACACAGAGATCTGTGCATATCCAGGTCTTCTGTATTGCACTGACACCAGTGTACAGGTCACACAGAGATCTGTGCATATCCAGGTCTTCTGCATTGCACTGACACCACTGTGCGGGTCACACAGAGATCTGTGCATATCCAGGTCTTCTGCATTGCACTGAAACCAGTGTACGGGTCACACAGAGATCTGTGCATATCCAGGTCTTCTGCATTGCACTGACACCAGTGTACGGGTCACACAGAGATCTGTGCATATCCAGGTCTTCTGTATTGCACTGACACCAGTGTACAGGTCACACAGAGATCTGTGCATATCCAGGTCTTCTGTATTGCACTGACACCAGTGTACGGGTCACACAGAGATCTGTGCATATCCAGGTCTTCTGTATTGCACTGACACCAGTGTATGGGTCACATAGAGATCTGTGCATATCCAGGTCTTCTGTATTGCACTGACACCACTGTACGGGTCACACAGATATCTGTGCATATACAGGTCTTTTGTATTGCACTGACACCAGTGTACAGGTCACACAGAGATCTGTGCATATCCAGGTCTTTTGTATTGCACTGACACCAGTGTACAGGTCACACAGAGATCTGTGCATATCCAGGTCTTCTGCATTGCACTGACACCAGTGTACAGGTCACACAGAGATCTGTGCATATCCAGGTCTTTTGTATTGCACTGACACCAGTGTACGGATCACACAGAGATCTGTGCATATCCAGGTCTTCTGCATTGCACTGACACCAGTGTACGGATCACACAGATATCTGTGCATATCCAGGTCTTTTGTATTGCACTGACACCAGTGTATGGACCACACAGAGATCTGTGCATATCCAGGTCTTTTACATTGCACTGACACCAGTGTACGGATCACACAGAGATCTGTGCATATCCAGGTCTTTTGTATTGCACTGACCCCAGTGTACGGATCACACAGAGATCTGTGCATATCCAGGTCTTCTGTATTGCACTGACACCAGTGTACAGGTCACACAGAGATCTGTGCATATCCAGGTCTTCTGTATTGCACTGACACCAGTGTACGGATCACACAGAGATCTGTGCATATCCAGGTCTTCTGTATTGCACTGACACCAGTGTACGGATCACACAGAGATCTGTGCATATCCAGGTCTTCTGTATTGCACTGACACCAGTGTACAGGTCACACAGAGATCTGTGCATATCCAGGTCTTCTGTATTGCACTGACACCAGTGTACGGGTCACACAGAGATCTGTGCATATCCAGGTCTTCTGTATTGCACTGACACCAGTGTACGGGTCACACAGAGATCTGTGCATATCCAGGTCTTTTGTATTGCACTGACACCAGTGTACAGGTCACACAGAGATCTGTGCATATCCAGGTCTTTTGTATTGCACTGACACCAGTGTACGGACCACACAGAGATCTGTGCATATCCAGGTCTTCTGCATTGCACTGACACCAGTGTACGGGTGACACAGAGATCTGTGCATATCCAGGTCTTTTGTATTGCACTGACACCAGTGTACAGGTCACACAGAGATCTGTGCATATCCAGGTCTTTTACAATGCACTGACACCAGTGTACAGGTCACACAGAGATCTGTGCATTTCCAGGTCTTCTGCATTGCACTGACACCAGTGTACATTTCACACAGAGATCTGTGCATATCCAGGTCTTTTACATTGCACTGACACCAGTATACGGACCACACAGAGATCTGTGCATATCCAGGTCTTCTGCATTGCACTGAAACCAGTGTACGGGTCACACAGAGATCTGTGCATATCCAGGTCTTCTGCATTGCACTGACACCAGTGTACGGGTCACACAGAGATCTGTGCATATCCAGGTCTTCTGTATTGCACTGACACCAGTGTACAGGTCACACAGAGATCTGTGCATATCCAGGTCTTCTGTATTGCACTGACACCAGTGTACGGGTCACACAGAGATCTGTGCATATCCAGGTCTTCTGTATTGCACTGACACCAGTGTATGGGTCACATAGAGATCTGTGCATATCCAGGTCTTCTGTATTGCACTGACACCACTGTACGGGTCACACAGAGATCTGTGCATATCCAGGTCTTCTGCATTGCACTGACACCAGTGTACGGATCACACAGATATCTGTGCATATACAGGTCTTTTGTATTGCACTGACACCAGTGTACGGGTCACACAGAGATCTGTGCATATCCAGGTCTTTTGTATTGCACTGACACCAGTGTACAGGTCACACAGAGATCTGTGCATATCCAGGTCTTCTGCATTGCACTGACACCAGTGTACAGGTCACACAGAGATCTGTGCATATCCAGGTCTTTTGTATTGCACTGACACCAGTGTACGGATCACACAGAGATCTGTGCATATCCAGGTCTTCTGCATTGCACTGACACCAGTGTACGGATCACACAGATATCTGTGCATATCCAGGTCTTTTGTATTGCACTGACACCAGTGTATGGACCACACAGAGATCTGTGCATATCCAGGTCTTTTACATTGCACTGACACCAGTGTACGGATCACACAGAGATCTGTGCATATCCAGGTCTTTTGTATTGCACTGACCCCAGTGTACGGATCACACAGAGATCTGTGCATATCCAGGTCTTCTGTATTGCACTGACACCAGTGTACAGGTCACACAGAGATCTGTGCATATCCAGGTCTTCTGTATTGCACTGACACCAGTGTACGGATCACACAGAGATCTGTGCATATCCAGGTCTTCTGTATTGCACTGACACCAGTGTACGGATCACACAGAGATCTGTGCATATCCAGGTCTTCTGTATTGCACTGACACCAGTGTACAGGTCACACAGAGATCTGTGCATATCCAGGTCTTCTGTATTGCACTGACACCAGTGTACGGGTCACACAGAGATCTGTGCATATCCAGGTCTTCTGTATTGCACTGACACCAGTGTACGGGTCACACAGAGATCTGTGCATATCCAGGTCTTTTGTATTGCACTGACACCAGTGTACAGGTCACACAGAGATCTGTGCATATCCAGGTCTTTTGTATTGCACTGACACCAGTGTACGGACCACACAGAGATCTGTGCATATCCAGGTCTTCTGCATTGCACTGACACCAGTGTACGGGTGACACAGAGATCTGTGCATATCCAGGTCTTTTGTATTGCACTGACACCAGTGTACAGGTCACACAGAGATCTGTGCATATCCAGGTCTTCTGCATTGCACTGACACCAGTGTACGGGTCACACAGATATCTGTGCATATCCAGGTCTTTTACATTGCACTGACACCAGTGTACAGGTCACACAGAGATCTGTGCATATCCAGATCTTTTGCATTGCACTGACACCAGTTTACGGGTCACACAGAGATCTGTGCATATCCAGGTCTTCTGCATTGCACTGACACCAGTGTACAGGTCACACAGATATCTGTGCATATCCAGGTCTTCTGTATTGCACTGACACCAGTGTACAGGTCACACAGAGATCTGTGCATATCCAGGTCTTCTGTATTGCATTGACACCAGTGTACGGGTCACACAGAGATCTGTGCATATCCAGGTCTTCTGCATTGCACTGACACCAGTGTACGGACCACACAGAGATCTGTGCATATCCAGGTCTTCTGCATTGCACTGACACCAGTGTACGGACCACACAGAGATCTGTGCATATCCAGGTCTTCTGCATTGCACTGACACCAGTGTACAGGTCACACAGATATCTGTGCATATCCAGGTCTTCTGTATTGCACTGACACCAGTGTACAGGTCACACAGAGATCTGTGCATATCCAGGTCTTCTGTATTGCACTGACACCAGTGTACGGGTCACACAGAGATCTGTGCATATCCAGGTCTTCTGTATTGCACTGACACCAGTGTGCGGGTCACAAAGAGATCTGTGCATATCCAGGTATTTTGTATTGCACTGACACCAGTGTACGGACCACACAGAGATCTGTGAATATCCAGGTCTTTTGTATTGCACTGACACCAGTGTACGGGTCACACAGAGATCTGTGAATATCCAGGTCTTTTGTATTGCACTGACACCAGTGTACGGGTCACACAGAGATCTGTGCATATCCAGGTCTTCTGTATTGCACTGACACCAGTGTACAGGTCACACAGAGATCTGTGCATATCCAGGTCTTCTGTATTGCACTGACACCAGTGTACGGGTCACACAGAGATCTGTGCATATCCAGGTCTTCTGTATTGCACTGACACCAGTGTACGGGTCACACAGAGATCTGTGCATATCCAAGTCTTTTGCATTGCACTGACACCAGTGTACAGGTCACACAGAGATCTGTGCATATCCAGGTCTTCTGCATTGCACTGACACCAGTGTACGGGTCACACAGAGATCTGTGCATATCCAGGTCTTTTGTATTGCACTGACACCAGTGTACAGGTCACACAGAGATCTGTGCATACCCAGGTCTTTTGTATTGCACTGACACCAGTGTACGGGTCACACATAGATCTGTGCATATCCAGTTCTTTTGTATTGCACTGACACCAGTGTACAGGTCACACAGAGATCTGTGCATATCCAGGTCTTTTGTATTGCACTGACACCAGTGTACGGGTCACACAGAGATCTGTGCATATTCAGGTCTTTTGTATTGCACTGACACCAGTGTACAGGTCACACAGAGATCTGTGCATATCCAGGTCTTTTGTATTGCACTGACACCAGTGTACGGATCACACAGAGATCTGTGCATATCCAGGTCTTTTGTATTGCACTGACACCAGTGTACAGGTCACACAGAGATCTGTGCATACCCAGGTCTTTTGTATTGCACTGACACCAGTGTACGGATCACACATAGATCTGTGCATATCCAGTTCTTTTGTATTGCACTGACACCAGTGTACGGGTCACACAGAGATCTGTGCATATCCAGGTCTTCTGCATTGCACTGACACCAGTGTACGGACCACACAGAGATCTGTACATATCCAGGTCTTCTGTATTGCACTGACACCAGTGTACAGGTCACACAGAGATCTGTGCATATCCAGGTCTTTTGTATTGCACTGACACCAGTGTACGGGTCACACAGAGATCTGTGCATATTCAGGTCTTTTGTATTGCACTGACACCAGTGTACAGGTCACACAGAGATCTGTGCATATCCAGGTCTTTTGTATTGCACTGACACCAGTGTACGGATCACACAGAGATCTGTGCATATCCAGGTCTTTTGTATTGCACTGACACCAGTGTACGGGTCACACAGAGATCTGTGCATATCCAGGTCTTCTGCATTGCACTGACACCAGTGTACGGGTCACACAGAGATCTGTGCATATCCAGGTCTTCTGCATTGCACCGACACCAGTGTACAGGTCACACAGAGATCTGTGCATATCCAGGTCTTTTGTATTGCACTGACACCAGTGTACAGGTCACACAGAGATCTGTGCATATCCAGGTCTTTTGTATTGCACTGACACCAGTGTACAGGTCACACAGAGATCTGTGCATATCCAGGTCTTTTGTATTGCACTGACACCAGTGTACGGGTCACACAGAGATCTGTGCATATCCAGGTCTTTTGTATTGCACTGACACCAGTGTACGGACCACACAGAGATCTGTGCATATCCAGGTCTTCTGTATTGCACTGACACCAGTGTACGGGTCACACAGAGATCTGTGCATATCCAGGTCTTCTGTATTGCACTGACACCAGTGTACGGGTCACACATAGATCTGTGCATATCCAGTTCTTTTGTATTGCACTGACACCAGTGTACGGGTCACACAGAGATCTGTGCATATCCAGGTCTTCTGCATTGCACTGACACCAGTGTACGGACCACACAGAGATCTGTACATATCCAGGTCTTCTGTATTGCACTGACACCAGTGTACAGGTCACACAGAGATCTGTGCATATCCAGGTCTTCTGTATTGCACTGACACCAGTGTACAGGTCACACAGAGATCTGTGCATATCCAGGTCTTTTGTATTGCACTGACACCAGTGTACGGGTCACACAGAGATCTGTGCATATTCAGGTCTTTTGTATTGCACTGACACCAGTGTACAGGTCACACAGAGATCTGTGCATATCCAGGTCTTTTGTATTGCACTGACACCAGTGTACGGATCACACAGAGATCTGTGCATATCCAGGTCTTTTGTATTGCACTGACACCAGTGTACGGGTCACACAGAGATCTGTGCATATCCAGGTCTTCTGCATTGCACTGACACCAGTGTACGGGTCACACAGAGATCTGTGCATATCCAGGTCTTCTGCATTGCACCGACACCAGTGTACAGGTCACACAGAGATCTGTGCATATCCAGGTCTTTTGTATTGCACTGACACCAGTGTACGGACCACACAGAGATCTGTGCATATCCAGGTCTTCTGTATTGCACTGACACCAGTGTACGGGTCACACAGAGATCTGTGCATATCCAGGTCTTCTGTATTGCACTGACACCAGTGTACGGGTCACACAGAGATCTGTGCATATCCAGGTCTTTTACATTGCACTGACATTAGTGTACGGGTCACACAGAGATCTGTGCATATCCAGGTCTTTTGTATTGCACTGACACCAGTGTACGGGTCACACAGAGATCTGTGCATATCCAGGTCTTCTGCATTGCACTGACACCAGTGTACGGGTCACACAGAGATCTGTGCATATCCAGGTCTTCTGTATTGCACTGACACCAGTGTACGGGTCACACAGAGATCTGTGCATATCCAGGTCTACTGTATTGCACTGACACCAGTGTACAGGTCACACAGAGATCTGTGCATATCCAGGTCTTCTGTATTGCACTGACACCAGTGTACGGGTCACACAGAGATCTGTGCATATCCAGGTCTTTTATATTGCACTGACACCAGTGTACAGGTCACACAGAGATCTGTGCATATCCAGGTCTTTTGTATTGCACTGACACCAGTGTACAGGTCACATAGAGATCTGTGCATATCCAGGTCTTCTGTATTGCACTGACACCAGTGTACGGGTCACACAGAGATCTGTGCATATCCAGGTCTTTTGTATTGCACTGACACCAGTGTACGGACCACACAGAGATCTGTGCATATCCAGGTCTTCTGTATTGCACTGACACCAGTGTACAGGTCACACAGAGATCTGTGCATATCCAGGTCTTTTGTATTGCACTGACACCAGTGTACGGGTCACACAGAGATCTGTGCATATCCAGGTCTTCTGCATTGCACTAACACCAGTGTACGGACCACACAGAGATCTGTGCATATTCAGGTCTTTTGTATTGCACTGACACCAGTGTACGGGTCACACAGAGATCTGTGCATATCCAGGTCTTTTACATTGCACTGACACCAGTGTACGGGTCACACAGAGATCTGTGCATATCCAGGTCTTCTGTATTGCACTGACACCAGTGTACAGGTCACACAGAGATCTGTGCATATCCAGGTCTTCTGTATTGCACTGACACCAGTGTACGGGTCACACAGAGATCTGTGCATATCCAGGTCTTCTGTATTGCACTGACACCAGTGTACAGGTCACACAGAGATCTGTGCATATCCAGGTCTTCTGCATTGCACTGACACCAGTGTACGGGTCACACAGAGATCTGTGCATATCCAGGTCTTCTGTATTGCACTGACACCAGTGTGCGGGTCACACAGAGATCTGTGCATATCCAGGTCTTTTGTATTGCACTGACACCAGTGTACAGGTCACACAGAGATCTGTGCATATCCAGGTATTTTGTATTGCACTGACACCAGTGTACGGGTCACACAGAGATCTGTGCATATCCAGGTCTTTTGTATTGCACTGACACCAGTGTACGGGTCACACAGAGATCTGTGCATATCCAGGTCTTTTACATTGCACTGACACCAGTGTACGGATCACACAGATATCTGTGCATATCCAGGTATTTTGTATTGCACTGACACCAGTGTACAGGTCACACAGAGATCTGTGCATATCCAGGTCTTTTACATTGCACTGACACCAGTGTACAGGTCACACAGAGATCTGTGCATATCCAGGTCTTCTGTATTGCACTGACACCAGTGTACGGGTCACACAGAGATCTGTGCATATCCAGGTCTTTTACATTGCACTGACACCAGTGTACGGGTCACACAGAGATCTGTGCATATCCAGGTCTTCTGTATTGCACTGACACCAGTGTACAGGTCACACAGAGATCTGTGCATATCCAGGTCTTCTGTATTGCACTGACACCAGTGTACGGGTCACACAGAGATCTGTGCATATCCAGGTCTTTTGTATTGCACTGACACCAGTGTACGGGTCACACAGAGATCTGTGCATATCCAGGTCTTCTGTATTGCACTGACACCAGTGTACAGGTCACACAGAGATCTGTGCATATCCAGGTCTTCTGTATTGCACTGACACCAGTGTACAGGTCACACAGAGATCTGTGCATATCCAGGTCTTTTGTATTGCACTGACACCAGTGTACGGGTCACACAGATATCTGTGCATATCCAGGTCTTTTACATTGCACTGACACCAGTGTACGGGTCACACAGAGATCTGTGCATATCCAGGTATTTTGTATTGCACTGACACCAGTGTACGGGTCACACAGAGATCTGTGCATATCCAGGTCTTCTGTATTGCACTGACACCAGTGTACAGGTCACACAGAGATCTGTGCATATCCAGGTCTTCTGCATTGCACTGACACCAGTGTACGGGTCACACAGATATCTGTGCATATCCAGGTCTTTTACATTGCACTGACACCAGTGTACAGGTCACACAGAGATCTGTGCATATCCAGGTCTTCTGTATTGCACTGACACCAGTGTACGGGTCACACAGAGATCTGTGCATATCCAGGTCTTTTACATTGCACTGACACCAGTGTACGGGTCACACAGAGATCTGTGCATATCCAGGTATTTTGTATTGCACTGACACCAGTGTACGGGTCACACAGAGATCTGTGCATATCCAGGTCTTCTGTATTGCACTGACACCAGTGTACAGGTCACACAGAGATCTGTGCATATCCAGGTCTTTTGTATTGCACTGACACCAGTGTACGGACCACACAGAGATCTGTGCATATCCAGGTCTTTTGTATTGCACTGACACCAGTGTACGGACCACACAGAGATCTGTGCATACCCAGGTCTTTTACATTGCACTGACACCAGTGTACGGATCACACAGAGATCTGTGCATATCCAGGTCTTTTACATTGCACTGACACCAGTGTACGGGTCACACAGAGATCTGTGCATATCCAGGTCTTCTGTATTGCACTGACACCAGTGTACGGGTCACACAGAGATCTGTGCATATCCAGGTCTTTTGTATTGCACTGACACCACTGTACGGGTCACACAGAGATCTGTGCATATCCAGGTCTTCTGTATTGCACTGACACCAGTGTACAGGTCACACAGAGATCTGTGCATATCCAGGTCTTTTGTATTGCACTGACACCAGTGTACAGGTCACACAGAGATCTGTGCATATCCAGGTCTTCTGCATTGCACTGACACCAGTGTACAGGTCACACAGAGATCTGTGCATATCCAGGTCTTTTGTATTGCACTGACACCACTGTACGGGTCACACAGAGATCTGTGCATATCCAGGTCTTCTGTATTGCACTGACACCAGTGTACAGGTCACACAGAGATCTGTGCATATCCAGGTCTTCTGTATTGCACTGACACCAGTGTACGGGTCACACAGAGATCTGTGCATATCCAGGTCTTTTGTATTGCACTGACACCAGTGTACAGGTCTGTTACGGTTACCCTTAGTCTCGCTGAGAGATGGACCGCTTAGTAGCCTGGATCCCTATTGCTAAAGAGGGGAGAAGCTGCTTTCCATAGTATTCTATATGAGTCTCGCAAATATAGAATAATCTCCCCCTAGCTGTAGTACAGCTAGGATACCCTTCTGCCCACAAAAACGAGTCAACGCTGCGATTGAGGGTCAAACAAGAACTCAGCACTGGGATGCCCAGCCTGCTTTTTATTAAGGTTACATGCACACAGGGCACTCCCAGGGGGAGAGGGGGGGTGAAAGCACAAAATCCCCCATCACACATTTAGATAGAGAGCACTGTCCTTTGACAGGCCACAATAGGATTACAGTACTTAAGATAACAAGTTTACAAGTTCATCTTATCAATTAGCAGTCTGGCTCCAGAGGTGATTAGACAATGGG